>NC_092116.1:1943973-1961298 GCF_045679555.1 Salvelinus alpinus
TCACTAACTTTAAGGTGTCAGCTGTCAGAGCAGCTTACCGATCGCTGCAGCTGTACACAGCCCATCAGTAAATTGTCCGTCCAACCAACTACCTACCTCATCCCCATTTTTGTTTTTCTGCTCTTTTGCACACCAGTATTTCTACTTGCACATCCTCATCTGCACATATATCACTCCAATGTAAATTGCATTACTTCCCCACTATTGGCCTATTTATTGCGTTACCTCCTTACTTCATTTGCACACACTGTATACAGGTTTTTCTATTTTGTTATTGACTGTACATTTGTTTATCCCATGTGTTGTTGTTTTTGTCACACTGCTTTGCTTTATCTTGGCCAGGTCGCAGTTGTAAATGAGAACTTGTTCTCAACTGGCCTCCCTAGTTAAATGAAGGTGAAATAAATAATAAAAATAAAATGTTTATATTTGATTCGTTTTTTAAAGACCCATTAAAGTATCAAAGTAACTTAGAAAACAATTATACTGAACACAATTATAAATGCAACATGCAACAATTTCAGTTCATATAAGGTAATCAGTCAATTTAAATATATTCATTTGGCCCTAATCTATGGATTTCACAAGACTGGGCAGGGGCACAGCCATGGGTGGGACTGGGAGGACATAGGCCCACCCACTGGGGAGCCAGGCCAGGCCAAGCCAATCATAATTAGTTTTTCCCACAAAAGGGGCTTTATTACATCAGCTGTCTGAGTGGCTGGTCTCAGACAATCCCGCAGGTGAAGAAGCCAGATGTGAAAGTCCTGGGCTAGCGTGGTTACACATGGTCTGCGGTTGTGAGGCCGGTTGGATGTACTGCCAAATTCTGGTAGAGAAATTAACATTAAATTCTCTGGCAACATCTTTGGTGGAAATTCCTGCAGTCAGCATGCCAATTGCATGCTCCCTCAAAACTTCAGACATCTGTGGCATTGGGTTGTGTGACAAAACTCCATTTTAGAATGGCTGTTTATTGTCCCCAGCACAAGGTGCTGTGTGATGATCATGCTGTTTAATCAGCTTCTTGATATGCCACACCTGTCAGGTGAATGGATTATCTTGGCAAAGAAGAAAGGCTCACTAACAGGGATATAAACAAATGTGTGCACAAAATTTGAGAGAAATAAGCTTTTTGTGCATATGGATAATTTCTGGGATCTTTTATTTCAGCTCATGAAACATGGGACCAACAATTTACATGTTGCGTTTATATATTTTTGCAGTATATTTGTTGAAAAATGTTTTGGGCCTTACTATTAGTGCATACAAATGCATTTAATAAAATAATTACTACATGGAACAACTGTCTCCTTAAACAAATCAAATCTAAAGGAAGTTTGTTATGAAGTGTCTGTCCTAAATCTGAGAGAAACAGTAAAAGAAATATCAGGAAACACTTATTAAATTTTTTTACATGTATTTAACTCCTTATATTTGTCACTAAACATTTCCATATACAGTA
The DNA here is from genome assembly GCF_045679555.1 of Salvelinus alpinus. NCBI lineage: Eukaryota > Metazoa > Chordata > Actinopteri > Salmoniformes > Salmonidae > Salvelinus > Salvelinus alpinus. Next base: position 1,945,439 of record NC_092116.1, read on the forward strand.
CATTCGGAAAGTATTCGGTCCCCTTCACTTCTTCCACTCTTTGTTATGTTACAGGATTATTTAAAAAAATATCCCTCATCCATCTACACACATTACCCCATAATGACAATGCGAAAACAGGTTTTAGACATTTTCACAAATTTGTTAAGTTATGGCTGCAGCCCGACACCGGTACACCTATGACAACATCCAGCTCAAATGCAGGGCGCGAAATTCAAAATCTATTTTTTTTTAATATTTATCTTTCACACATTAACAAGTCCAATACAGCATTTGAAAGATAAACATCTTGTCAATCCAGCCAACATGTCCGATTTTTTAAATGTTTTACAGAGAAAACACCACATATATTTATGTTAGCTCACCACCAAATAAAAAAGAGGACAGACATTTTTCACAGCACAAGTAGGATGCAAGTAGCATGCACAAGCCAACCTAACTAACCTAGAACCAACCTAAATAACCTAGAAAAAACTACCTCAGATGACAGTCCTATAACATGTTACACAATAAATCTATGTTTTGTTCAAAAAAATTGCATATTTTAGCTATAAATCAGTTTTACATTACTGCTACCATCATAGCTACAGTCAGAAATCGCACGGGAGTAGCTAGAGAAAATAGACACCAGTCAACTACCTAATTACTCATCATAAATCATTTCAGACAAATATATGGTGGATAGCTAATGAAAGACAAATATCTTGTGAATACAGACAATATTTCCGATTGTTGAAGTGTTTTACAGCGAAAACACAATATATCGTTATATTAGCTTACTACAATAGCTAGCACACAGCAACATTGATTCTAGTCAAACGGTAGCGTTAGCACAGTTCGACAGATATATGAAAAAGCATCCCAAATTGGGTCCTTATCTTTGTGGATCTTCCATCAGAATGTTCTCCAAGGGGTCCTTTGTTCAGAAACGTCTTTATTTCGATCCAGAACGAACAAATACCCTCTTGAATTAGCAAGCACACTGGCAGTGCGACGCTAACCTCTCTATCTTGAAAAGATTCTTGCGTCGCATCACGTCTAAAGTCCAGAAAACATTTCAATAATATAATTAAAGTATATTGAAATAACATACTTTAGGATGATATTGTGACATGTATCAAATAAAATCTAAGCCAGAGATCATATTCACCTTTACAGAGTGTTTTCCAGGAGCCGAGTCCAGGTGCTACTTCGCGCCCAGAAAGAAAAATAAACTGCGCAACACTCAATCAAAGAGGCTGTGTTCAAATACAGGACGAGATAATCAACTGATTTCAACTCTCACTTCCGCATGACACACAGAGGAAGGCGTATGACGTGTTTCTACAGTCCTAAGTGACATGCCCTTTTATAGACAAGGGCTCGAAGAGCGACATCGATTTTTGGAAATCTCACTTCCGGATAGGAAATGGACTGTAAAAATAGTTCTGTTCCACTTAGAGAAATAATTAAAACGGTTTTAGAAACTAGAGACTGTTTTCTATCCAATAGTAATAACAATATGCATATTGTAAGAGCAAAAATTGATTAAGAGGCCGTTTGAAAATTTGCACATATTTTCCAGTTTTTCAATACGCCCCCTGCAGCCATAACAAGTTAAAAATAGAAAACAGAAATACCTTATTGAAATCAAATTTTATTGGTCACATACACATGGTTAGCAGATGTTATTGCGAGTGTAACGAAATACTTATGCTTCTAAATCCGACAGTGCAGCAGTATCTAACAGGTAATATCTAACAATTTCACAACAAAACCTAATATCTAACAAATTCCACAACAAACAATCTAGTAAAGTAACCCAAAATATGTAAACATTATTAAAGTGGCGTTATTAAAGTGACTCGTGTTCCATTTATTAATAAGGTGGCCAATGATATCAAGTCTGTAGGTAGGCAGCCTGTGTGCTAATGGTGTCTGTTTAACAATCTGCTGGCCTTGAGATAGAAGCTGTTTTTCAATCTCTCTGTCCCAGCTTTGATGCACCTGTACTGACCTCACCTTCTGGATGGAAGCGGGGTGAACAGGCAGTGGCTTGGGTGGTTATTGTCCTTGGTGATCTTTTTTTTGCCTTCCTGTGACATCAGGTGTTGTAGGTGTCCTGGAGGGCAGGTAGTTTGCCCCCACTGATGCATTGTGCAGACCGCACTACCCTCTGGAGAGCCTTGCAGCTGTGAGCGGTGCAGTTGCCGTACCTGGCGGTGATACAGCCCGACAGGAGACTCTCAATTGTGCACCTTTAAAAGTTAGTGAGGGTTTTTGGTGACAAGCCACATTTTTTCAGCCGCCTGAGGTTGAAGAGGCACGGAGTGGAGGTGTTGTTTTCTACCGTCACCACCTGGGGGCGGCCCGTCAGGAAGTCTAGTACCCAGTTGCACAGGACGGGGTCGAGACCCAGGGTCTCAAGCTTAATGATGAGCTTGGAGAGTATTATGGTGTTGAATGCTGAGCTGTAGTCAATGAACAGCATTCTTACATAGGTATTCCTCTTGTCCAGATGGAATAGGGCAGTGCGCAGTGTGATGGCGATTGCATTGTCTGTGGACCAATTGGGACAGTAAACAAATTGAAGTGGGTCTAGGGTGACGGGTAGGATAGAGGTATTATTATCCTTGACTAGTCTCTCAAAGCACTTCATGATGACAAAAGTGAGTGCTACGGGGCGATAGTCATTTAGTTCAGTTACCTTAGCTTTCTTGGGAACAGGAACAATGGTGGCCATCTTGAAGCATGTGGGGAGAGCAGACTGGGATAGGGATTGATTGAATATGTCCGTAAACACACCAGCCAGCTTGTCTGCGCATGCTATGAGGACGTTGCTAACGACCTAAGTATTCAGACCCTTTGCTAATAGACTCGAAATTGAGCTCCGGTGCATCCTGTTTCCATTGAGCATCCTTGAGATGTTTCTACAACTTTATTGGAGTCTACGTGTGGCAAATGCAATTGATTGGACATGATTTTGCTGTCACCACCAAGCACCACATCTGGAGGAAACCAGGCACCGCTCATCACCTGGCCAATACCAACCCTACGGTGAAGCATGGTGATGGCAGCATCATGCTGTGGGGATTTCTTTCAGCAGCAGGGACTGGGAGACTAGTCAAGGTCAAGGGAAAGATGAAAAGAGCAAAGTACAGAGAGATTCTTGATGAAAACCTGCTCCAGAGCGCTCAAGACCTCAGGCTGGGGGCAAATGACAACAAGCTCAGTCCGATGATGCTGTGACACACCGTCCCAGACCACGACAGAACATCCACCTCTAAATTGATCCCACTTCAGAGTACAGGCCTCGGTGTAACGCTCATTCCTCAATGTAACGCCTATGGGCACAAACTGCGATACGTCAGTAAAGAGCACTTTTTGCCAGTCCTGGCTGGTCCAGCGATGGTGGGTTTGTGCCAAAAGGCGACGTTGTTGCCGCTGATGACTGGTGAGGACCTGCCGTACAACAGGCCTACAAGCCCTCAGTCCAGCCTATTGCGGACAGATTGAGCATTGATGGAGGGATTGTGTATTCCTGGTGTAATTCGGGCAGTTGTTGCCATCCTGTACCTGTCCCTAAGGTGTGATATTCGGATGTTCCGATCCTGTGCAGATGTTGTTACACGTGGTCTGCCACTGCGAGGACGATCAGCTGTCCGTCCTGTATCCCTGTAGCGCTGTCTTAGGCGTCTCACAGTACGGACATTGCAATTTATTGCCCTGGCCACATCTGCAGTCCTCATGCCTCCTTGAAGCATGCCTAAGGCACGTTCACGCAGATGAGCAGGGACCCTGGGCATTTTTCTTTGGGTGTTTTTCAGAGTGAGTAGAAAGGCCTCTTTAGTTTCCTAAGTTTTCATAACTGTGACCTTAATTGCCTATCGTCTGTAAGCTGTTAGTGTCTTAACGACCGTTCCACAGATGCATGTTCATGCATTGTTTATGGTTCACTGAACAAGCATGGGAAACAGTGTTTAAACCCTTTACAATGAAGATCTGTGAAGTTATTTGGATTTTTACGAATTTTCTTTGAAAGACAGGGTCCTGAAAAAAGGACGTTTCTTTTTTTGCTGAGTTTACATACGCTACCGTTTGGGGTCACGTCGAAATGTTTTTGTTTTTGAAATTTAAAGCACATTTCTGTACATTAAAAGAACATAAAATTGATCAGAAATACAGTGTAGACATTGTCAATTTTGTAAATGACTATTGCAGCTGGAAACGGCTTATTTGATGTAATATCTACAAAGGCTTACAGAGACCCATTATCAGTAACCATCACTCCTGTGTTCCAATGGCACGTTGTGTTAGCTAAGTTTATAATTTTAAAAGGCTAATTGATCATTAGAAAACCCTTTTTCAATTATGTTAGCACAGCTGAAAACTGTTTTGCTGATTAAAGAAGCAATTAAACTGGCCTTCTTTAGACTAGTTGAGTATCTGGAGTGAGCTATTAAAACACAACCACCCAACAGGGGCATGTGTAATAACTAGGTAAGGTGGACACTGATTAGTGTCATTGGTAATTTCAAATGAAAGTACCTATCACTCCAGGATGTCAGCTCCACCCCCAACTCATCCACATGTTTTTGAATGGACACACATCCAGGAGAATCAGGCCTCCTCCAGCACCTATCTGCAGAACGAGGGACTCTCTCATGTTGATATTCAACATTCTCACCCCAATTAGTACCAATAATCGCCTTTTACCAATTAACATCTCTCCATATACCCAACATTTCACTCTGGTTAAAAGAAAAAGTCCCTTGTGGAATACCTGCCCTTGATGTGAATGGAGCATACGTACAAACCCGACAACTACTTTGATTGACTACTGTGGCATAGTGTAGAGAAAGAGCTAGAAACATATTGATGCCAAAGTGTCCCTCATCCTGCTGATGCATCTCTGTGTTAGAAATGGAAACACCACCCACATCCTGTATTGGGAGGAAACTCACAAGGAAAATAATTTCAAACATCTTTCACTTGTCTGTAACGAAGGAAACACAAAAGTTAAGGTAACATGTCCTGGTTTCAAGAGAAATGTATATTTCAGATAGAATCCCCTAAGTAAGCATGTCCCAATTTTCAGGAAAAAGTTGGACATTTCATATAGATATTCCTAAAATGATGACTGCGGTGTACAACATAGAAGCTTTTCAGGTTCTGATCATCTTACTATGCTTCTTCACCTGAGATTGGCCCCCGATTGCTAATCAATCAGTTATTTATTCTCTAGGCTCCGCTTTGTCATCAAAATGGACAACCTTCCAATGAGTTACATGTATCCATCGTGATTTTCCATCGACTTTTACAGCTGACCTCGTTATGAGCAAAACTTGATAAGGACCTTCCCATTTTGGCCCTAATGTCTCTGTTACATATTTTTTTACCATCACCCACTTTCTTGGCACAACATCATGTCCCCCCTCTGGAGTTATTCCCCATGCCTCTTGTGCTTGTCTGTCTGCTTCCCCTACTGCATTAGAGAGTTGTAGGCAATAGTTAAGCATTGTGTCACTCAGTGAACGTCTGCTTTGCTCAAATCTAACATGTCTGGTAGTGACATGGGTCGACCTGTCACAACCTCAAATGGACTCAACCCTGTGGTTTTGTTATGTGTTGCCCTTACACTACATCATACCGTAGGCAATGCATCTGGCCATGTTATCCCTTCTTGATACATATTTGAAAGTCTCTTTCAAAACTCGATTTGTGCATTCTACCTGTCCACTCGATTGAGGATGGTAAGGGCAGTGTAGTTGCCAGTCTATGTTCAGAAGACAAGCTACCTCCTGACGCACTGTTCCTGTGTAATGAGTGCCTTGGTCAGAAGCTAATTGTTCCTGAAATCCCCATCTGGGAATGATTTCTCGAATCAGAATTTTAGCTGTGTGTTGTACAGTTCCTTTCTTAGTAGGACAGGCTTCAACCAATCGTGAGAAACGATCAACAACGAACAGCACATATTTGTGTCCTTCACATTTGGGCAGTGTGATGTAATCAAGCTGTAGATGTCTGAATGGTCCTGGTGGGGCAGGCGCTTGTCGTGTTGGTACTTTCACTCTTCTCACACACCAAGATTCCACCATTTGCCCACAAAACGATAAACTATTTTGTCCACATCAATGTGTCCCAAAGAGTGGATCTGTGTCACCAAGTAGGTTAAGAGTGCATTTGGGGCTACACATCTCAGGTTATATTTCCACACACCTTCTTGATTGAGTTTGGATCCTGCAGCCATCCATTCCCACACTTCATATATTGTGTTGCAATGTATCCAAGGTGTATCTCCTAATCAGTTTAGGTGACAGAGGTGTTCTCTTGGCAGCCGCCTTGGCAGCTCTGTCAGCCAGGTCATTACCTTTAATCTCGTCTATAAAGATTTTTCCATGTGCTTTCATTTTTAAAATTGCAACTTGTCCACGTAACTGGAGAGCATTCAGTAGAGCCATCACCTCTGGTCCATTATTCACAGAAGCTCCCAGTGATTTCATGAATCCTCTTTTTCCATATTTTTCCAAAATCATGGGTAACGCTGAAAGCATACCTTGGAGTCTGTGTAGATATTTTCTGTTTTTCCTTCAGCCTGTTTGCATGCTTCTGTTAAAGCCACCAATTCCGCCACCTATGCTGATGTTCCTGGAGGTCACTTCACATTGTCCATTGTAGTAACTGCCAAGCATGCCTTCCTCACACCCCTTCCACAATGCTTCAACCATCTGTGTATAAGATAAACTCTGGGTTTTCCAATGGATGACTCTTAGTAAACCCATCAGAGATCTGATCCAAAACCAACTCGCAACAGTCGTGTTCAAGTAATGTGGTATCTGAAGGAAGCATCAGAGTAGCTGGATTACACGGCGTGCCACGTTGTATGATGATGTTAGGAGCCTCCAACACAGTCAACCACTTGTTCCAACGAGCAGCTGTGCAGCTTGATCCATTGTCAAAAGAGTATGAACAGCATGTGGACACTTGATGGTAAGATGTTGGTCGAGAACAAGTGATGCCACCATTGACACAGCGATGTAAGTAGCCTGCATAGCTCTGAGACACACAGGTTTTTGGCAAGCTTAAACTAGCTATGTTCTTCCGTGAAGGCTAAAGAGTCTTTTGAATAAGGGTCTCCCTTGAGGTTGTTAAGGTTGTGCAATTTCGGCAAAGGAGTCCACCCAGCATCTGTTGTAGTTGCACAAGGCCATGAAGGAGCGAAGTTCTTTAATAGTATTAGGCGCCATGGCAGCTTGTATTGCAGCCATACAACTTTGTGTCATCTCTCTTTTTCCCTGTGAGACCAGTTGACCAAGGTAGATAACCTGTGATTGCATGAGTTGGGCCAACTTAGGGCCCTTGGAACGCAAGTGGACTGACAGTGATTTTAGATCCTTAAGATGTGTCTCATCTTCTGATGCCAACAGTATATAATCAACATGTTGTATGACAACAGATGACATCTGAGCGAGATCTTGGAGATGTCTCCGCAATGCCTGATGGTAAATCTAAGGACTATTATGAAGGCCCATAGGAGTCCTAGTCCACTGATACTGTTGACCATCCACAGAAAAAGCAAGCCATGGATGGACCTCTGGATGTAAGTGTACAAACCAGAACCCATTAGCCATATCAAAGACTGAGAACACAGAGTGAGCAGGTGATAATGAGGAAAAAATGGTTGAGGTGTCAGCCACCAGTGGAGTGAACTTGGAGGTGGCTTCGTTTGCATTCCTGTAGTCCACTGTCACCTGCCAATCGCCCCTTGATTTTTTCACTGGCCATACTGGGCTATTAGAGGCAGAATGTAGAGGCAGAATATTAGAGGCAGAATTTTCAACTATACCCATCGATCTGTAATCACTACTTTATTAGTGTCCATAGCTTCCTTGCTAATGGGATATTGTTTTGTGCAAGGTGAGGCAACACCTGTCAAGCACACTGGTTCCATATACAAAATCCAAATATGATGGTTCTGAACTGTAGATCCCTGCAGTTGTGTGATTTGCCACGTCACCTTTCCTTCAGAGATGTTCAGTGTAGAGTCCAGTTGCATAATAACATCAAGGCCTAAAATAGGTTGTTCACAGGAGCCTATCCACACCCCTGCATCATTCTTCATTGGACCAATGGAAATTGATAAACGTAGTTTACCTCCACGGCATCCAGAAAACTCTGCTGCTGAGCCGGAGAGAGCTTCCTAAATTTCTGCATCAGCATTGTGTTGTTAGGGCTGTTGTCCTGTTACCATTTTCCCTTAGACGAACCCTGCTTCTCCTGGCCACTTCTCATAACACATTTTCTTTTCCGACATTCTCGTTGCCAGTGACCAGAAATCCCGCAATAATTACATACATCAGGTTTCTCTTCTGCTGAACAAATGATGTTGCTGATTTCACTCGGAACCTACACAACTCTGATGACAGCCGGTTTGTTATGTTGATTGATGTCTCTGTCCAGTCATGACAGCCTGTCGATGATGTCGCCATATTTGTTTCTCTCCCAATCAGTAGTCGAAACAAAGATTTTGCACAAATAATCATGTATGTATTGCGTCAACTGATGGGTGATCATCTTCCATGTCGGGTAACCCACTGTGTCTAACCACCTTTGCTCTGAACCTTTCTATAAATTCAACAAACGCTTCTTTCGGTTTTTGGACACATCTCTCCCCAATTGGTCAGACCCTTAAAGAAAAAAATGTGTAAACAGGTTTGGTGTTCGCCAAAAAAGGCATGTGGGAGACTCCCCAAACATACGAAGAAGGTATCCTGGTCAGATGAGACTAAAATTGAGCTTTTGGCCATCAAGGAAAACGCTATGTCTGGCGCAAACCCAACACCTCCCATTACCCCAAGAACACCATCCCCACAGTGAAGCATGGTGGTGGCAGCATCATGCTGTGGGGATGTTTTTCATTGGCAGGGACTGAGAAACTGGTCAGAATTGAAGGAATGATGGATGGCGCTAAATACTGGGAAATTCTTGTGTGAAACCTGTTTCAGTCTTCCAGATATTTGAGAGTTGTAAATCCTGCAAAAGGTGGCTCTACAAAGTATTGACTTTGGGGTGGGGGGGTGAATAGTTTTGCATGCTCAAGTTTTCAGTTTTTTATTTTTTGTTTGTTTCACAAAAAAAAAATTGCATCTTCAAAAAATATATATTTTAATTCCAGATAAGGCAACAAAATAGGAAAAATGCCAAGGGGGTGAATACTTTTGCAAGCCACTGTAGAAACATATTCCATTCTTATTGTCACGTTCCGACCTTAGTTCCTTTTGTTTTAGTATGGTCAGGGCGTGAGTTGGGTGGGTTGTCTATGTTAGTTTTTCTATGATTTTCTATTTCTGTGTTTGGCCTGATATGGTTCTCAATCAGAGGCAGCTGTCAATCGTTGTCCCTGATTGGGAACCATATTTACGTAGCCTGTTTTCTGTTGGGTTTTGTGGGTGGTTATTTTCAGTCTTTGTGTGTCTGCACCAGATAGAACTGTTTTGGTTGTTTCTTTGTTGTTTTGTTATTCAGTGCTCAGTTTTGATTTTTATTAAATATCATGAACACTTACCACGCTGCACCTTGGTCCTCACCTTCTTCCACCGACGACAGCCGTTACAGAACCACCCACCAAAAAAGGACCAAGCAGCGTGGTATCGGGCAGCAGCGATCTCAGGACTCCTGGACATGGGAGGAAATTCTGGACGGTAAGGGACCCTGGGTACAAGCTGGAGAATATCACCGCCCTCGTGAAGAGCTGGAGGCAGCTAAAGCCAAGAGGCGGTGGTATGAGGAGGCAGCACGAAAGCGCGGCTGGGAGCCAGAGAGGCAGCCCCAAAAATGTATTGGGGGGAGGCACACGGCCAGGTAGGAGACCTGAGCCAACTCCCCGTGCTTACCTTGGAGAGAGAGGGACCGGGCAGGCACCATGTTATGCCGTGAGGTGCATGGTGTCCCCGGTGAGCAGTCTTAGCCCGGTGCGGTACATAGCAACGCCTAGTATCGGCCGGGCTAGAGTGGACATCGAGCCAGGTGCCTTGAAGCCGGCTCAACGCATCTGGTCTCCAGATCGTCTCCTCGGGCCGGGGTACATGGCACCAGCCCTACGCATTGTGTTCCCGGTTCGCCAGCACAGCCAAGTGCGGCCTATTCCACCTCGCCGCACTGGCTTGGCTACGGGGAGCATTCAGCCAGGTAGGGTTGGGCGGGTTCGGTGCTCCAGACCTACAGTGCGCCTCCATGGTCCGGTCTATCCGGTGCCACCTCCACGCACCAGCCCTCCGGTGGCAGCCCCCCGCACCAGGCTGTCTCTCTATCTTCTCACTACAGGTGCTCCCGTCTGTCCAGCGCCGCCAGGGTCTCCCGTCTGTCCAGCGTCGCCTGAGCTGCCCGTCTGTCCAGCGCCGCCTGAGCTGCCCGTCTGTCCAGCGCCGCCTGAGCTGCCCGTCTGTCCAGCGCCGCCTGAGCTGCCCCTCAGTCCGGAGCAGCCCCTCAGTCCGGAGCAGCCCCTCAGTCCGGAGCTGCCCCTCAGTCCGGAGCTGCCCCTCAGTCCGGAGCTGCCCCTCAGGGGTGTGGGGTGTGACCTTAGTTCCTTTGTTTTGTCTTTTGTTTTAGTATGGTCAGGGCGTGAGTTGGGTGGGTTGTCTGTTAGTTTTTCTATGATTTTCTACTTCTGTGTTTGGCCTGATATGGTTCTCAATCAGAGGCAGCTGTCAATCGTTGTTTCTTTTTGGCACAATTTTCTCTGAAATAACCTAAACAAAGAGTCACAAGCTTGATGTACTCATTGTGTGCTAGGAATATGTGACAATTTATTTTTTTATAGGGACTTTATTAGACATACATTGCATTCGGAAATTATTCAGACGCCTTCACTTTTTCCATGGATTACATTTTTTTTCCCTCATCAATCTACGCACCATAACTCATAATGACCAAGCGAAAACAGGCTTTAAGAAATGTTATCAAATGTATTTAATATATAAATCTGAAATACTGTATTTTCAGATACTGTAAATATTTAAATTCCGGACTGACATTCGTCCTAATATTTCAATATTTCTTAATTCCATTATTTTACTTTTTAGATTTGCTTGTATTGTTTTGTATTGCTAGATGTTACTGCATTGTCGGAGCTAGAAACATAAGCATTTCGCTACTACCGCAATAACATCTAATTAATATGTGTATGCGGCAAATAAAATTGGATTTCATTTGACAAGTTTGATGTCAGACCATTTATGAAGTTTAGTACAGATTGATTTTACTTACATCATATTTTTACCTTACAGGTTCAAACTGTTATGGAGACAACAGTGGCTGCAGTATGAATGGATGAAGTATTGACTCTGAACTGCAGACTGTTCACACAGTAGACAGAACATAAGTTTATTGATGAGCAAGGTTTTATAAACTGTTTTCTATGCATGCTTCTGGCTTGACTGAACTTTTTGTTTTTTTACCTTGTTGGCTTTGCAACTGATTCAGCATACACTGTATTTAACCCATTGTGGTGAAGAGATTGGGATTCTGGATGTGTGTGTGGTTTGGCTGTGACCTACAGTTATGTGGCTGGACATTGTGTTTTTCTAGCTAATTCATCTCGCCATTGACCCTCATCAGAGCAGACATAACTCCTAATTGAAAAAGCAAGAGTGTGTGTGGGTGACCTCAGCATGCCCTCCCTGGGCTACGCCAGCTTTGTTCTGAAGCAAAAAGGCAGCATTGTTTCAGCATTTCCCAACATCACAATCAATGATGTTAATCTTGCCTGATGCCCACTCATTAATCACTTACTAATTATAGCTCCCTCTCTTTCTCTCCCCCTCTTTTTTCCATTGCGTTTGTCTTTTAATTTATTGGGACACACTCGCTCTCAGCAATGGAAGTCAGTACAAGGGAGGGAGGGAAGGGGAGTGAGTAAGGAAGGGTCAGCATTGTATGCTCAGTGTCACAGTGGATGTTGGTTATAGGCTTGGGTGGTTAAAACCTCTCTGGGATATTCGGGACGCTAGTGAAATTGCAGGGCGCCAAATTCAAAACATCAGAAATCCCATAATTAAAATTCCTCAAACATACAAGTATTTTACACCATTTTAAATATAAACTTGTTGTAAATCCAGCCACAGTGTCCGATTTCAAAAAGGCTTTACGACGAAAGAACACCAAACAATTATGTTAGGTCAGTACCTAGTCACAGAAAAACACAGCCATTTTTCCAGCCAAAGAGAGGAGTCACAAAAAGCAGAAAGAGATAAAATGAATCACTAACCTTTGATGATGACACTCATAGGACTTCATGTTACACAATACATGTATGTTTTGTTCGATAAAGTTAATATTTATATCCAAAAGTCTGTTTACATTGGCGCGTTATGTTCAGTAGTTCCAAAACATCCGGTGATTTTGCAGAGCCACATCAATTTACACAAATACTCATAATAAACATTGCTAAAATATATAAGTGTTATGCATGGAATTTTAGATTCACTTCTTTATGCAACCGCTGTGTCAGATTTCAAAAAAGCACACCATGCAATAATCTGAGTACAGCGCTCCGACAACAAAACAAGCCATACAGATATCCGCCATGTTGTGGAGTCAACAGAAGTCAGAAATAGCATTATAAATATTCACTTACCTTTGATGATCTTCATCAGAATGCACTCCCAGGAATCCCAGTTCCACAATAAATGTTTGATTTGTTCAAAAAAGTCCATAATTTATGTCCAAATACCTCCTTTTTGTTTGCGCGTTTAGTACACAATCCAAACTCACGAGGCGCTTGCAAGTCCAGGCGAAAGTTCAGACAAAAAGTCATATTACAGTTTGTAGAAACATGTCAAACGAAGTATAGAATCAATCTTTAGGATGTTTTTAATATAAATCTTCAATAATGTTTCACCCAGAGAATTATTTTGTCTGTAGAAATGCGATGGAACGCAGCTAACTCTCACGTGAGCATGCGTGATCAGCTCATGCCAGACTCCTGACTCAATCAGCTCTTATTCCCTCATCCTTCACAGTAGAAGCACCAAACAAGGTTCTAAAGACTGTTGACATCTAGTGGAAGCCTTAGGAAGTGCAATATGACCCCATTTCCACTGTATCTTTGATAGGCAAAGAGTTGAAAAACTACAAACCTCAGATTTCCCACTTCCTGGTTGGATTTTTTCTCAGGTTTTTGCCTGCCATATGAGTTATGTTATACTCACAGACATCATTCAAACAGTTTTAGAAACTTCAGAGTGTTTTCTATCCAAATCTACTAATTATATGCATATTCTAGCTTTTAGGACTGAGTAGCAGGCAGTTTACTCTGGGCACCTTTTTATCCATGCTACTCAATACTGCCCCCCTGTCCCAAAAAAGTTAATTGAAATCCATTCCAGGTGACAAATTCATGAATCTGGTTGAGAGAATGCCAAGAGCGAGCAAAGTTGTCATCAAGGCAAGGGGTGGCTACTTTGAAGAAACTCAAATATAATATATATTTTTATTTATTTAACACATTTTTGTTATTTCATAGTTTTGATGTCTCCACTATTATTCTACAATGTAGAAAATAGTGAAAATAAAGAAAAACTCTTGAATTACATTTACATTTACATTTAAGTCATTTAGCAGACGCTCTTATCCAGAGCGACTTACAAATTGGTGCATTCACCTTATGATATCCAGTGGAACAACCACTGAATGAGTAGGTGTGTCAAAACATTTGACTGGTACTGTAAATATAATCTCAAAACATGAACTACATGACATTTGAGAGTTAACTACATTCATTTTCCTCCATTTATTTACCTGTTGTGTATATTTATTTTTTGTTGTTTCCATCAAAGCGGGGGAATGCTTCAGTGAAGTTCTCCAGAGAGTTGTCCAACGAGCTGTTTGTTCTACTGGGCTGGAGGGACGTGCAGTGGAACTTTCTAGATCAGGTCATTGTGAGGAACCTGCAGAATGGCCTGGTGTCCTTCGAGCATAACTGAGAACTTTGAGAGGTACTGCACGGCTTAAGGAACAACCTTATGCCCAAAACTTTGCAAGTTGTTAAAACCTTTTCTCAATAGGGGGTGCTGTTTACACTTTGAAAAGAAATTGTTCCCAAATTAAGCTGCCTCGTACTCAATTCTTGCTCGTACAATATGCATATTATTATTACTATTGGATAGAAAACACTCTCTAGTTTCTAAAACCGTTTGAATTATTTCTCTGAGTGAAACAGAACTCATTCTGCAGCACACTTCCTGTCAAGAAGTGAGATTTCTGAAATCGAGGTCTCTGTTCCAGGGTCGGTTTATAAATTCCCTTGTAAGCTATGGGGCTACATGCACTGCATACGCCTTCCCCTAGATGTCAGTAAGCGGTGAGACTTTGAATGGAGTGGATAGCACCATCTGGGGGAGTATAAAGCCTCTTGGAACGGAAGGACCGACCTTTTCGACGCGAGGCCTGACGCAGGAGGGACACCAAGCATGGCGTCCTGAAAAGCTTTCGTTTTAGCAGCTCTATATCTCCGGCTCTGATTTAATTTGATTTTTGTCTTAAAAACTTCATAAGGTAGTTAATTTAAACCGACTTATAGCAGTTTATAGCAGTTTATTGCGATTTTCTGGAATTTCTTTGTCATGCGTCGTCGCGAGTTGGACACCTCTCCGGCATATGGCTAACGTTAGCTGCTAATTACACGGTTGAAGAGGACATCTTTCAACCAAAAGACGATTGTTCTGGACAAAGGACACCTTGCCCAAGATTCTGATGGAAGCTCAACAAATAGTAAGAGGTCTTTATGCTATTAATTCGTATTTATGTTGAAAAATGTGAAACAATAATTCCGCCATGAATTGCGGTGCGGTCTCGCTTTAGCGCACGCTGTATATCGTAGTAACGTTAATTTTAAAAATCTAACACAGTGATTGCATTAAGAACTAATATATCTTTAATTTGCTGTCCAACCTGTATTTTTTAGTCAAGTTTATGATTAGTTATCGATTAGATTAGGTGCCTCTCCAAGATGGCGCCGGACAGATTGCTTGAAGTTTGACTACTAATCACATTGTATAACCACGATTTGTGCCGTTAAATATGCACATTTTCGAACAAATCCTATATGCATTGTGTAATATGATGTTACAGGACTGTCATCTGATGAAGTATATGAAGGTTAGTCAAAAATTATATATCTTTTGCTGGTTTGTTAGGATCGCTAACCTTTGCTGCTGGTAAACGGCTTGTGTTCCTGGCTATTGTGGTAAGCTAATATAATGCTATATTGTGTTTTCGCTGTAAAACACTTAAAAAATCTGAAATATTGGCTGGATTCACAAGATGTTGGTCTTTCATTTGCTGTACGCTGTGTATTTTTCAGAAATGTTTTATGATGAGTATTTAGGTATTTGACGTTGTTCTCTGTAATTATTCTGGCTGCTTCAGCACTATTTCAGATTGCAGCTGCAATGTAGAACTGTGATTTATACCTGAAATATGCACATTTTTCTAACAAAACATATGCTATACAATAAATATGTTATCAGACTGTCATTTGATGATGTTGTTTCTTGGTTAGTGGCTATTTATATCTTTATTTGGTCGAAATTGTGATAGCTACCTATGCAGGAAAAAAATGGTGGGAAAAAAAAGTTGTGTCTTTTGCTATCGTGGTTAGCTAATAGATTTACATATTGTGTCTTCCCTGTAAAACATTTTAAAAATCAGAAATGATGGCTGGATTCACAAGATGTGTATCTTTCATCTGGTGTCTTGGACTTGTGATTTAATGATATTTAGATGCAAGTATTTACTTGTGACGCTATGCTAGGCTATGCTAGTCAGCTTTTTTACTGATGGGGGTGCTCCCGGATCCGGGATTGTGTGCAACTAGAAGTTAA